>NC_056617.1:12408720-12433881 GCF_018340385.1 Cyprinus carpio | reverse complement strand
TATCATACTAATTAGATTGTAAGAGCAGACTGATTGCTATAAAAGGAGGGAAGAAGCACTTCCAATTATTGTGTTCTTTTTAGCAATGGTTTCCTCCAAAGAAACATGTGCAGCCATCATCGCTTTGCATCAAAGTGGCCTCGCATCTTCAGATGATCCATGGGCAATTTGTTAATGATCCATGCATTTTCCAGTGAGATGGAGCACCATGTCACAAAGTGACGTGACATTCAGCCAAGTATGGTGACCCATACTCAGAATTCGTGCTCTGCATTTAACCCATCCAAAGTGCACACACACAGAGCAGTGAACACACACACAATGTGAACACACACCCGGAGCAGTGGGCAGCCATTTTTATGCTGCGGCGCCCGGGGGGAGGTTGGGTGTTCGGTGCCTTGCTCAAGGGCACCTAAGTCATGGTATTGAAGGTGGAGAGAGAACTGTACATGCACTCCCCCCACCCACAATTCCTGCCGGCCCGAGACTCGAACTCACAACCCTTCGATTGGGAGTCCGACTCTCTAACCATTAGGCCAAGACTTCCCTTAAAAAAAAAAAGGAAGTCACAAAGCAAGAGTAATAAAGAAGATCAAGATGGCTTGAAGATCATTACATCGAAATTTTGGATCAGTGGCCAGGGAACTCCCAGGATCTCAATCCCAAAGAAAACCTGTGGTCAGTCCTCAAAAGGCGAGTGAACAAGCAGAAGCCCACAAATTGTGATCAACTCTGAGAACTAATAAGGCAAGAATGAATCACCATCAGTCAGGATTTGGCCCATAAGCTAATATCCAGCATCCCAGAGCAAACTGCAGAGGTTATGAAGAACAAGGGTCAACACTGGAAATATTGAATCATTATAATATTTTGCCAAAAAAGCCTTTAAAACTTATGATATGCTTATCACTGTTTTTCAGTATACCATAGAAACATGTGGAAAAATAATCTACAAGTTCTGAAGCAGCAAACTTTGCAAAACACAAAATTTATGCCACTGCCAAAACTTTTAGCCATGACTGATTCACCTTTAATCCACTAGATGACTGACAAACAATGATATGTGGCATCAAATAAATTTACCTCAGACGTAAGTTGTCATGGCTCAGTGACATACAGCTGAACAAGTACATAATCAGATATTAGCCTTGCTTGATAGTGGATCGGATGATGAAGCTGTGAGGGAACAAACTGATTCTGAAGATGAAGAAAACGCTATTTTTGAAAGTATCGGATCCTGAATATGAGCCAGACACTACCATTGAAATTAGCTCGAAGACAACAGCGACAAGTTCCCACAGATGAGACAAGCAAAAATGGACTTGTTTGGTTATCAGCTGACCCTCCTTTAAGCAGGACAAGAGGATTTCATATTCTTCACACCAAAGAAGGGCCTTGCAGCAAGGCAAAACTGGTTCTGACTGAAAGTGATGCACTCTCATGTTTCATGGATGATGATAATATGCACAAGGTGACTGAAAATACTAACCAGTATGCAAGAATGTATATGTGATGTTACAGCATACACTTTCAATGGTCTACCATACACTGGGTGTGAAGGTGATCAGTGGTGCACAGGATTGGCAGAGAGTGTAGTAAAGAGATTGGTAGAGCCAGTTCAGAACTCTGGAGTACACGACACAACTGATAACTGGTTTACAAGTGCAAACTCACTGCTGATTTACTCTGCAAACACATTACCAGAAGTTCTGCCTGCGTTTCATGTCTGTAAGACGAGACCTGTGGGATCAAGCCTGTTCGGTTTTTGCCAAAAGTAAGCTATGGTGTCCTATGTGCCCAAAAAGAACAAGACCATTGTGCTTTTATCCAGTATGCACAACAAAAAAGAGGTCGATGAGGTGTCTGGGAAGCCTGTGATGACTCTAGACCTGTTCTTTCCAAACCTGTTCTGGAGGGCCCCCTGCCCTGCACCTTTTGTATGTCTCCCTTATCTAACACACCTCACTCACTCATCGGCTCGTTAGTACAGACTGCAAGAACTAAATTGGGTGTGTCTGGTTAGGAAGACATACAAAATGTGCAGGCCAAGGGGTCCTCCAGGACAGGTTTGGGAAGCACTGTTCTAGACTATAACAAAACGAAGGGTGCTGTGGACCACATGGACCAACTGTGCCACAAATACAGTGTCAGAGTATAACAAATTGTTGCATTTTTCTCGAGATCCTTGGCCTTCAGCTACTGAGACCATGGTTGCAAGAAAGAGCGCTGGTACCAAGACTTCCCCGAACATCCCAGAGTGCACTGAAATGCCATGGTTTTGTGAAACAGAACCCCATCGAAGAAGAAATAGGTGCCAGAAAGCATAGAAGGTTCCACATTTGTCCATCATCACTCGATCGCAAAACAGTGGACTGCTGCTGTGAGTGTGGCTAGCCATGCTGCAATGACCACAAGATAGTCTATAGATCCTTTCACACAGAGATTCTGGAAAATACACCAGTAATGTGTCCCGGGATTTGTCCTGGGATCGTTTGATTTTGGTTCATTCACACTGGCAGTGATTTTTTGGAATCTGTGTGTGCATTCACACACATCCCGTAAAGATCCCGTGAAGACATGTGACATCTGGATCACGTTTAAATCACCCACTCAAAGTGTCAACTACGTCATCTCTTTGACACAAACTTTCCAGGATTGGTCCTGCCTTTTGTGCGCACACGCTGCATTCCATGACTGATTCCGGCAACGTTATTAGGTCCCCATCCCAGGATCAATCACAGAATTTGTTTGTGTTCACACAGAAGGCACTCTGGTAATTTTAGCAATTTCATCAACATGCAGTGTGAAAGGGGCTACTGTCATTTGCAACTACTGTTCTCATTGAGCCTATAAAATTCAATGAATTAGAGGTAAATATACAAACAGTACTAGATAAAAATAATTTGTCTAAATTGATTTGATTACATTAATTTGAGTGTTACAGTTCTTTGATAATTTCAGTGTCCGAATTATTCATTTTAAAATTGTATATATTTATTTGCATCTTTTTGATAACTAAAATGTCAAAATATAACAAAATATGCTTTGTTTTATCATTTTGTAATTATTAAAAAATATTTTGACAGATGTATACTAATGGGGCAGTTAAGAGATCCAACTGTGTTAAACATAAACATACGGACCCAGTCCATATCCAGTCCAGATGGTGGATCAGCACCTAGAGATGACCTCTACAGTCCTGAATGTCAGTGGAGACCAGGACAACTAGATGCGCCGCAGAGACAGATTCCCCGCGAAGACCTCGCCACCTACGATGACCATGTGAACAAGACCACAGAAGCAGGAACCAGACTAGTCCTCTGCTCAATCTGACCTGTGCTGCAGCCTGGAATTAAACCACATCATGCTGGTTTTGCCTTGCCATAGGAGAACTGGACACCGACTGAGCCTGGTTTTCTCCATTTCTGTCACCAATGGAGTTTTGGTTTATTTGTCTTGCTTAGTTGGGGACGCTTGACTGATTGCACAAACACTATTGAAAGAGAGCTGAACTGGATGATGACATCACTGGATCATCAATAGACTGACTTGAAAAATTACTCTGTCATTGTCTTCTTGCAACGATGACAAACTATTTCCATTTGACACCGTAAAGCTGCTGCTTTGACACAATCAGTATTGCATAAAGCGCTATACAGATAAAGACTTGACTTGAATGGTTCTGGCGGAGGCTCCTAGAAGAGGTTAACTTACATGTTTCCCAGAAGACAAAATAGGTTAAATTTACCCTGATCTTCAAATTCAAAAAATTCCCTTAATGCATGTTTTTTCCTTCTGGAGCTTCAGTGAGTGTTTGAACCTTCTGTAATAGCTGCATATGAGTCCCTCAGTTGCCCTCAGTGTGAAAAGTTGGATCTCAAAATCATACAGTAATTGTTGGAAAGGGTTGGAAAGGATTTTTCTAAAGAACAGCAGGCAGTTTAACTGTTCAGGACAAACAAGGGACTCATGAACAACTATCACTAAACACAAAAACACAGCTGTGGATCAATCACCTAACAACACAGTATTAAGAATCACATAAACTTTTGAACAGGTTCATTTTATAAATTTAACTATTATTTTCTTGTGACTATATATGTGAACATCTTTAATGCGGAACTTACCTTATGTGAACTATCTTATTCAGGTCAGTACTAAATAAACAATAACATGCATTGTGTATGATCCTCTCTTATTTTGTTTTTGCAGATTCTGAAAGGGGGATGTGAACTTTTGACCTCAACTGTAGTTAACTTTACAGTTATTGTTTTTTTGCAGATTCACGGTAAAATTTGGTAGCACACCTGTGCAGTGGGGGCCTGGGCAAAAGTGAGCACGCACTATGCTAACTAACGGATAGAGTCATGGGGCATTAGCCTAAATCCGCTGCCCCCAACCGCGAACTCAAGGGTGGGTGGGGGGAGGGGGGCTGGTTATGTCGCAATTAGGGAAGGACTGGGACTGAAAAACGGCCCTGGATTTTCTCCCAAATAGGCCCACCAAAACTACAAACAGTCGCTACTATCTCACAATATTACAGCAATTCTGTCGCATTTATGGCAAATAACATCACAAACCCATGGTGACCCTGCTGATTAAAAGTCGACAGAAAACCATCAATGAAATACCAATGATTTCCACTACAAATACCACTGCCAAACCCATCGCAACAAACTTTTAATCCGCATTGGGAAACATTAAATAAATGGTATCATGTAGTGTGTGTTTTTTGGGACATATTACATTAGGATTTAATGGTTTTGGGCTCAAAAGTCACCAAAGGTGGAAGGCTTACCACTAACCATTAGGGTCTCAATAGCCACCATTTTCAGCTTCCAGACAAGTCTCAACAGAATTTCTATTATCATATCCAGTGTTCATGTTCTATGATACTATGTATGAGTTTCTGGTCTTTTTTTCAGTTGGAGATTCAGCCAAACTTGCCATTGTATGAACTCAAATACTTGAAATCTATAGAAAAAGAGCAGAATGCAAAATGTATAATATGACAATAATAGGCATAAACCTAGAATCTAGAGACCTGAAACAACAGAATTCAATTTGAGTATTCACGTCTGTCTCTCTCTCTCTCTCTCTCTCTCTCTCTCTCTCTCTGTGTGTGTGTGTGTGTGTTAATCAGACTTATCACCTTACATTTTCTAACTCAATAGGCCTATCTCACAAATGTAACCCATTGTAGAATCGCTGCTATCTCTTTATGAATGAATGGAATATTCGTGTCAGACAATGCAAAGTAATAAATAGCAGTCAATGTTTTAATATAGTGCTCATAGGCTACATGCTCTATAGCAGGCATGGGCAGAGTTTACATGGCCTTAAATTTTAACAATTTAACTGAAGACTTTACTTTTTAAGGACCCGTGGAAATCCTAAGAACATTGTTCAGTGCAAACATTTCTATCATGCATTTGACAAAAAGCTTTTGTTGACAATGCATTTTACCTTTGAAATTTGAGGCAAGTGCAATTCTGGCGTACCCGTTTGTTGTGGTGTGATGAAGATTTAAATAACAGATTTCCAAACACTCTAAACATATAAGTATCCCCTTGGATACTTAGTAAACAAATAAATTTAAAAATAAATAAAAGTGACAGTGACAGTGACGTGACATTCAGCCATAAATATAAGTTAAAGTGTAATTGGTGTTCGTTCTCTGAGTTTAGTATGGTGACCCATACTCAGAATCCGTACAGTGAACACACACACACACACACTGTGAACACACACCCGGAGCAGTGGGCAGCCATTTTTATGCTCTTGGCCGGGGAGCGGATTGGGTGTTGATGCTTGCTCAAGGGCACCTAAGTCATGGTATTGAGGTGGAGAGAACTGTACATTCACTCCCCCCCCACCCACAATTCCTGCCGGCCCGAGACTCAGACACTCACAACCCTTCGATTGGGAGTCCGACTCTCTAACCATTAGGCCACGACTTCCCCCTGTTTACCAAAAATAAGCTGTTTACCATCTTGACTGGACAATGCTATTTTCATGGTCAGTTTTTCATTTATTATTTGCTAATGTTAGTGAATGTTTACATTAGAGTTAATCAAACTCTACCAAGCTGAAATTAATACAGGGAGTGGCTGCTAGCGACCTCTCCTGGTTGGAGGTAGTATTAACATCATAAACTAAAAGTTATCTTGGTAACACTTTATAATAACTGCACACTATTAATCATTAATTAAGCATTAGTAAACAGATAATTTATAATTTATAAAGCATTAATAGACATTAATAAGTAGTTTATAAATACAGATATAAATCTGCTGTATTCTCCTTGATTTAAAAAAGCATATCTATAATGTAAGTTTTAATAACTTTATTGTCATACTTTATTCATGATCAATTTATCATTTCTCAATGAAGTATAGCATTATTTAGAAACCAGTTATTTAGGAGTTGCCAGTGATTAAAAAAGTGAGTGAAAGTGAGTGAAAAGTGACGTGACATTCAGCCAAGTATGGTGACCCATACTCAGAATTAGTGCTCTGCATTTAACCCATCCGCAGGTGCACACACACAGAGCAGTGAACACACACACACACTGTGAACACACACCCGAGCAGTGGGCAGCCATTTTGCCTTTCCGGCCGGGAGCAGTTGGGGGGTTCGATGCCTTGCTCAAGGGCACCTAAGTCATGGTATTGAAGGTGGAGAGAGAGAACTGGCGCATGCACTCCCCCACCCACACCCTACCCGCCCCGAGACTTCGAACTCACAACCCTTGATTGGGAGTCCGACTCTCTAACCATTGGAAATAATGACTCCTAAATCTTATGAATTACAATTTCTTGTGATTCATAAGATCCTGAAAGTATGAAGTAAGAAGCAGTAAATTCAGGTAGTTATAAAGCATTTAGTAATTGGTCCAGTTAACTATTTATGTGAGCTCGTCTAAAGTGAGGACTAGTTATGCCTTGTAAAAGCATTTATAAAGGATATTTAAAGGCTCAGTTATCTTCTAAAACAGAAAAAAGGAAACAAACACAACACAGTGATACAGAACATAGAAATATATTAGCAACCTTCAAATCTCATTTGTAAATGCTTTTGAGGCATAAATGGTTCTCACTTTTAGATGAGCTCACAAAATGGTTAATGGCACAACTACATATATGTTTTATAACTACCTGGAATTAACCCTGAATTACAGTAGAAATACATGTCAATAAACCATTTATTAACACTCTAAGTAGCTATGGCTTCATATGTCTGAATAATAAGATGTATGGAATGCACATTTAAATGGTTTATTAATCATTTACTTTACAATTTCTAAGAATTGATCTCCTTATGAACCACTGACAACTCCTTTAATAACTGGTGTGTAAATAATGCTATACTTCATTTAGAAATGATAAATTGATCATTAATAAAGTATGAAAAAAACAATTATTAAATACATTATAGATATGCTTTTAAATCAAGTACAAAGCATTTATATCTGTGTTTATAAACTCGTATATTACCGTCTATTAATGCTTTATAAATGATGAATTAACTGTTTCACACAATGCTTAAGCCTAATGCTTAAAGTGTTACCGTTATCTTTAAGTGACTTGCTGTACTCTTCTCTTTATATGTTTTGCTTTCACAAAGTGTGTAATATAAATAAAAACCAAGCCAAACTCTGAGGATATGAGCACTTTGCTCCCTTTAATAGTCCAACTTATGATTTACAAAGTCAAACTCAGCGGCCATTGAACCGAAAGTAAAACTGTAAAGTGAAATGAAAGAAATGTAGAAAATTAAGTATAAAATTGTAGCTCAATTATTAACAGTTTGAACTAGTAAAAATGTATACAGAATGCATTGCTAACTCAGAAACAGTTAAAAGCATTCTCAATGCAGTGCGCTAAGCTGATCGGCAATAACATAAACATATTTGATTATATCACATTTAAACTGAACATATTCTCCTATAGCAGAAATTAGATAGATTAATGATTTAAATGATCTTACAGCCAACGCTTCTGATACAGGTTTAGCAGAAGGATTAATTTAAGTACGACACACAAACATGTTGAGCGCTTGCTGCGCCATGAGTTAGTTGGTTCTATTACCTAGTAATGGCATTAAACTCGCGGAAACACATCAAAAATAAGAGTCCTCATGGGGGAAGCTTACACAATAGGGGCAGGCAAAATTAAACTCGCCTGGGAACATGAAACAATTACAGAAATATAATATTGATAAATGCAAATGTCCATCATAAATTATACACAGCTTCTAACAGAGGCAGAACACTTACATTTCAAATATTTACCGATTGATCATCCTAGGATTCAAAGCGCATCCAGCTGGCCGCCTCACATGCAGTTTTGATTCTTGCCAGCAAAAACTGATTGCATTAATTGCCCTCTTTTGTGGAAGCTGTCCAAGCGCCACTTTATCTGGCGGCACTGGCTTTGATGATGAACCAGCCAGGCGGATGGCAATTGATTGGGCGGCTGTTCTGGACTTCTCCCAGAGCGCCCAGATGTGAACTGCACTCTGGAATCCAGGTGTGATAGATGAGGGAGACATACAAAATGTGGGAACTAGGTGTGGCCTCAGGACAAGGTTTGAGAAACACTGGTGTAGAGTGATCAGGATGCATTTGAAATAATTGGCAAAAGCTTCATTGGCCAAAAAAAATTAACTTTTCACAAAAAAAAACAAAACAAAAACAAATTTAACTGTTTTCTGATCCTGACACAAAAATGACTGTAACACAGTTTGTATGTGGGAAGAAGGTGGCGGACCCAAGCTTGGAACTTGTGCAAAACACTAATAATAATATAAACACAAAACTTTAAATAGTTAAACAGCCCCTCAATGGCACAAACAGAACCAAAACACAAAATAAAAGTCCAGGCCTGGTCCTCTTCATTCTCCTTAATATCCCATCACTCCTCCTTTTATCCATGCAGCCATCATCACTTTGCATCAAAATGGCCTCACATGCAAGGAAACCACTACAAAGAATATTGCACCTGAAAGAACCATTTACAAGGAGAAAGGTTTGACTGCAGTGAAGAAGTCTTCAGGACGTCCCAGAGTATCCAGCAAGCACCAGGACCGTCTCCTCCTGAGGAGTCAGCTACAGAACTCCTAACCCCAAGGTTGTGGGTTTGAGTCTCGGGCCGTGAGTATCGGGACTGAGTTGACCTTCTGAGGTGCCCTTGAGCAGGGCCCCAAACCCCAAACTGCTCCCCGGGCATCCAAGCATAAATGGCTGCCCACTGCTCCGGGTGTGTGTTGAGTCTCGGATGTGGATGGGTTAAATGCAGAGCATGAATTCTGAGTATGGGTCACCATACTTGGCTGTACTGTATGTCACGTCACTTTCACTTTTACTGTCACTTTCACTACAGAATCGTGTCTCCAGCAGTGCTCCTTGCTCAGGAATGGCAGCAGGTTGGTGTGAGAGCATCTGCACACACAGTGAGGACAAGACTTTTGGACACCAGCCTGATGTCAAGAAGCAAGCAGCAAAGAAGACACTATCTCTCCAAGAAAACGTCAAGGACAGACTGAAATTTCTGCAGGAAATACAATGATTGGGCAGCAGAAGACTGATGCAAGGTTATTTTCTCTGATGAAGCTCCCCTTCCCACTGTTTGGGACATCTGGAAAATCGGTTGTTCAGAGAATAAAAGGTGATCACTACCATGAGTCCTGTGTTGTGCCAACAGTGAATCATCCTGAGAATCGTTCATGTGTGGGGTTGCTTTTCAACCAAGGGAGTGGGCTCTCTCATAATTCTGCGCTAAAACACTGCCATGAATAAAGCAATGGTATCAAACTTCCTGTAAGAGCTTACTTTCTTCCAAAGATCCATGAGCAATTTTTGTGGATGATCCGTGGCATTTTCCAGCATGATGGAGCACCATAATGCACACGCAAGCATGATGAAAAGAAGTGGCTCAAAGATCCACTACATTGAAATTTTGGATCTGTGGCCAGGGCAACTCCCACGGATCTCAATCCCATAAAGAACTACTGTGGATCCAGTCCTCAAAAGGGCAAGTGGACAACAGAAGTCCATAAATTGTGATCCAACTCTGAGAATTAATAAGGAAAAAAAATGGATGCGATCACTGGACCGTGATTTGGCCCAGAAAGAGAGAGAGGCCATGAGGTCATTTGTGTATCCAGCGAAAGCAAAATTATAGATTTTTAACTGTAATGGCTTTTTGGTGTCATCAGCTTGACCGGTTTGTGGTTCAGGCTGAGTCTGTGGATTGTATATCTCTTCTGATTACTGACAGCATCTCTAGGAAGAGCCGCTTCCAATCGACGCAAGGCGCCATCCGGTGAGATGCGCTTAGATTTCATCAGTTAAGCTATAGTGAGGTAATTTGTGTGATCAAAGCTGAATTTTTCAGCATCATTACTCCAGTCTTCAGTGTCACATGATCTTCAGAAATCATTCTAATATGATGATTTGCTGCTCAAGAAACATTTCTCTATTATCAGTGTTGAAAACACTTGTGCTATACAATATTTTTGTGGAAACTGATTTTCAGGATTCTTTAATGAAAAAAAAGGTAAAGAACAGCATTTTTTCAAAACAGAAATCTTTTGTAACAATATGCACTAGCATTCAGAAGTTTGGGGTCAGTAAATTATTAGGGGCCTATTGAATCTGTTGGCGTTCTTCTTCTGCTGCTCTTTATTATATGGAAGCACACAGAACCGCTTGCGGGAAAGTTATGAAATTTGGCACACTACTAGAGGACAGTCTCATCATTAACCACAGCAAATTTGGTGTCTCTAACTCAAACTCTGGTAGCGCCACCAATGTCCGTCCAAAATTTTCACTCATTTTTATGCTAATAACTTTGAACCGTAGAAGGTTCAGTATGGAAAATTTTTTTTTCTTTCCACTGAATCTTTGCCTCGCGACATTGCCTAACACCGAACTCCAGTTAGTCTGATTTTCACTCAAAATTGGCTCAGATCATCTTCAGACCATGCTGGCAAAAATTTGCGGATTCTCTTTATTGATTTACTATAAACTGTTGTTACTTACCCACATCCACAGATTTTTGCTGGAACGTCACTAACCGCAAAGCGTAGATCAGTATCTCTTCAACCATTTTGGACATATTGACACTGTGGGCTGGGCTTATATATTCTAACAATATGATCATAGCAAGATTTAGTTTGGCATATGGTTCCGCGATTAGGCATTCTCGTTCGCCATCACCTGCTTTCAAAGCTAGTTCGCAGCTAATAGATGTCGAGATTACTGGACAAGTTATGCAATATCAATGCCTATTATTGAAGGTTATGCATTCCATTCACCATAATGAACATGATTTTCTGCATAGCTTTGTCAGTGATTCTACGGCTCTGTCTTATAAATGCCACTCCATTTGGAAAGCAGGTGATACATTGAAAGCTAATCACGGAACTAGATTTACCTGATCTCAGATGCTATGATCATATCATTAGATATATCGCCCAGTTCTACCTTACACTAAACTTGGTATGTACGATTGCAACCTCACACTGACCAGGCTTTCACATCAGTTTTTTTGTTTATCTGTACTGGTGGACTCCATATGCAGCTATTACAGAAGCTGTCTAAACACTCAGTGATGCTGAAGCGATGAGGAAACCACGCATTAAGAGCAAGGGGTGAAAACTTTGAACAGAATTTTGGCCATGCGTAGCGCATTTTGCCTAAATATCATATTTTTTTTTTCATTTAGTGCTGGCGCCTCCAGAGTCTACAGCAGATAGTTACAGCTACCAAAAAGGAAGCAGACTCCAGGGACTTGACTTTGACTGCCAAAGATATTAAAGCTGGTTGTCCTGCTTCTGAGTGATGACCTAGCAGACATTTCCATCATCAGGGGTTCCCATTCCTCATCCAGAGAGAGCAACTTTGAGCAACAGGGCAGATGGCAGCCAAAACTAAACTTCAGCAGGAGTAGGAAGCTGCCTTACAGACTAGCCAGGCACACCTCAGCTTGAGCATTGGACATCACTCAAACACAGAACCAGGAAACAGGAAACACATGAATTCAGAGAAAGAGAAACTGAAGTCTATTTGAGCTGTTGTGTGTTTGTGTCTCTGCAGGAAACAGCAAAATGGCAGAAGCCAGAATTTGCGCGTGGGATCAGGAATGAGTTCATGTGTGCAGAGGTGTTTAATCTCCTGAAGGATCCAGTGACCATTCCCTGTGGGACACAAAGTTACTGTAAGAGCTGCATTACAGACTGCTGGGATCAGGAGGATCAGAAGAGTAGCCCAGCAGCTGCCCCTGCAGTGCAGACAGACCTTCAGTCCAAGACCTGCTTTATCTAGAAACACCATGCTGCATGAAGTGGTGGAGAACTGAAGCATAGACCAGACTCTCTGCTGACTGTGACGCTTGGAGCTGGAGATGTGCAGTGATCGCCTGTACCGGGAAGAAAATACAAAGCCGGGCCAAGTCCTGTCTGGTGTGTCTGAACTCTTTACTGGTCAGAATCACCTTCGAACAACATGAGAGTTTGTTTAGAGGAAAGAAGCACACCTGACGGAAGCCACTGGATCGACTGGGTAGTGAGATGATCTGCCAGAAACATGAGAAGCTCCTTGAGGTTTTTCTGGTCGCGACTGATAAAGAATGTATATGTTTGCTGTGTAGGGATGAACATAAAACTGATGACATTGTATCAGCTGCAGCACAGAGGACAGAGAAACAGGTATTTAACACTAGACACTGATGAAATATTGCTGACACTCGTGTTTATATCAGCACCATATTAACAGCTCACAGTATTTACTTTGCACATGACAGCAGTTTATTGTTTGACACTGATGAAATAGAGTTTGCTCCAAAAATACACCGTGAGTAAACTTTTATCAGCACAATCTTTCATAAAATAGACTTTGATTAATCAACATAAAATAATAGAGCTGTCACACATTCACAGAGTCTGTACTTTGTTTTCAGTCTGAACCATTTTCATTCTCATGGTTAGTGATTTGATTTCATCATTTAGTTCAGGTGTGTGTGGTTTATTAGCCTTGTTTGATTTAGTACTTTGTTTGTTTCCGGTCATAACTGTCGGGTCTCTTCCGTGTGTAGATGTGTTGTAGCTGTTCTCTCTGTTTGTATAATTTGCCTGTGGATTTATTAAAGACTGCCTGTAACCTTCATCATCGTGTTCATGTGTACTAACAACACAGCGTTGTGACAGGAGTGAACTATTCACCCATTCTTGGACAACATATATACTTTCTTCAGTCAAAATACAAAATAAATGCAGACAGATGACTTTCTGTTCAGTAAATCTGACTGAATACAGATGATTTCCGTCATTTATAGCTTCACTTTGTTCATTTATTTTCACCCATTCTTGTTATTTTACACGGACACAGAAACACTGTCAGTGTGAAGCTCTATGTCTGTGTCTGTTTCACTTTCTATACTTACACTTGTAGTTTGAAACAGGGAACACAGAAACCTGCGTGATGCTGGTAAATGATCAATCAACACTTCCTGGAGTTTGAATCTACAGTCATTAGTTATCAGCTTTTACTCCACTTTTACTGATGATCCCATCTGTGAGATTCACTATCATCTGATTGTGATTCACTGGGCAGTAGTCGGTTTCAGCTCCAGATTGACTATCATCTGTTTAGTCCCAGTAGTTTTTCAGAAGCAGCTGAAGCTGAGACGCGATGAAGACGCTCCAGCAGAGAATCAGCAGAGAGAGAAAAAGATCTTCAGCAGCTGAGAGAGACTTTGGAGTCTCATAAGGTGAGTCTGGAGAAGAAGAGAAGTTTGTCTCCGTCTCCCAGTTCAGACTCACTGAAGCTGAACTCACTGCGTGTCCTAACAGCGCTCTGCACAGACAAAGCAAGTGGGAGGACAGCAAGAGGATCTTTACCGAGCTCATCCGGCCCATTGAGAGAAGCCACGGGAGCGATGAGTTGATCCGACTGATCAGAGAGATCAGGAAACGACTGCAGCGAGTCGAGCCAGGAAGAACGACTGGGAGCGACTGGGAGCACAGGAGATCAATGATCTGAGGAGGAGAGACGCTGAGCTGGTGCAGCTTTCACACACACAGGATCACATCCAGTTCCTGCAGGTAACACACAGATCTAGAAGAACAGTGGATCAGAGTGGACTTGAGCAGATCCCAAGCTGTGACAGAGACTCACAGAGAAACATTTCATGAGTGTCTTATTATATAATCATCAGTCAGACTCTCATCTGATCATCTTCTTCTGAAAGAGATGAATGCTTTCAGCTCTGGAAATCTTGCTCAAATGGGTCTCATGTCAGAGTATTTGTTTCTCTTTAAATCACTTGTATAAGTGACGTCCCGCTGCTTCTCTGACATTACATTCAATGTGTAACTGTCCAAACTCTCCCACAGACCTCAGACGCAAAACCCCTAACCATAATGATATATACTTAACAATGAGTTAATAAATGTGCCTCAACACGTAACAACATGATATCTTTACAAATCATTAGCTAACCAGGAGAGAAGCTCACTGAGATTAAAAATCTCTTTACAGGAGGTTCCACACAAGATAGTTATTATATATAAATAATACCATATGACAAAACAACAATACGCTTACCAAGATATCAACAGTAAAAATACAGCAATTGTCACAACAAGATATCAGTAAAATACAGCACCAGAAGCATTTGCAAATCATTAAATCATTTTCCACTGCACGCAAACGTGTTTTGAAATTATCATTTGAGAGAGTTCCAGTCTGACGTTGAGGGAGTTTCAGTATGAAGTTTTGGCAAGTTTTAGAAGAGGTTTTAGGTAGTTTTAGTCCGAGCTGAAGGTACATGAGGAATGAATAGTTACCAACTACTTTTTGTTGAATCAAACAACAGAGATAGCATGGCAAAAAACACAGAATTGCTAGAATGTGATAACCACATAAATTTAGTTTTGTCAACAATTAAGACCAACTTTAAAGTAAAAAACCTTGCTTGAATAATATCAAATGCTGACTGTAAATCATCCAGAGCGTGTTGTTGTGTAAGAGCAGAACAATAGATGACAGTGTCGTCTGCATAAAAGTGGAACCTTGCATTTTCAACATTAACTTCTAGACAATTTATATATATATATATAGTAAATAATAATGGCCCCAATATAGATCCTTGGGGGACTCCCTTACCCACTTCCATTAAGTCTGATTTGAGACCTACATACATAACTTTGACCCATTGTGGTAATTTACACATTAAATTACACTATTAATTAATGCTATATGTTATTAAGGATTTTTTGTGTTGTTTTTTGTGCTGGCTTTTTATGAGTAAATCTTATAATGTGTATACATGGATGTGCTTGAGCTGTTAGATGGACATTTATGTTCTTAGCAGATGTTTTATCATCTAGATTATTTAGTTTATTTTTCACAAACAGTGTATGCAGAATACTTCAGAATCTGTAGCTTTAATGCGATGTATATTGAATATGAGAAGAATGTGAAGCTGATGCTGCAGGAAAGTGCTGGATCGAGTTACTGGAAGATCAGCCAGATTCGATAAGTTCCCTGCAGGTTATTGAGTGAAGTGTGGAGCTGATGAGTTTTGATTTCTGTTTTTCTGTAGAGGCTTCCAGTCTCTCTCAGCACCTCCTGAATCTACAGATGTAATGGATGATCTCTTCAGTTCTCTCGTCTCTTCTGATGATCTGAGAGTATCTGTCCATCAGCTGAGAGACAAACTGGAGGATTTCTGCAAAAAGGAGCTCAGGAAGATCTCAGATAGAGGTAAAGCCCTGGAGATTCATCTGCTCTCAGAAACCAATCCATCATCATCTCATATCATGGAGAACATCATATTAGAAATGTCTTAGAAATAGATACAGAATCATGAGAATCAAACTGTTCATGTCTGTTGATTTCCACAGTCACATTCACCAACATTGATCACTGGACCAGGAAGGACTTCCTACAATGTAAGTCAGAAAGAAAACCAGCAGAAAAACTCACTGAGTGTGTTCATGTTCTTCCTGTAGAAGGTGAAAGAAGAGTTTTATAACTGATGATGTAAATGATGATGTGCACTGATATCTGTTCATCTGTACTGAGACACTGATGATACACTGAACATGAAGAGTTCAGCTACATGAAAAGAACAAACAGATTCATAATTCCTGATTCTGATGTGTTTTATCTCCATCAGATTCCTGTCAGCTCACTCTGGATCTGAACACAGCATATAAACTCCTCCGTCTGTCTGAGAGAAATAGAGTAATTACTAACACTGGCACAGATCAGCCGTATCCTGATCATCCAGACAGATTTGATGTGTATTATCAGGTGTTGTGTAGACAGAGTGTGTGTGGACGCTGTTACTGGGAGCTGCAGTGGAGTGGAGATTATGTGTATATATCAGTGTCATATAAGAGGATCAGCAGGAAGGGATATGGTAATAAGTGTTTGTTTGGATATAATGATCGGTCCTGGAGTTTGTGCTGCTCTTCCTCCAGTTACTCATTCAGACACAATAACATAGAGACTGTTCTCTCTGTGAAGTCCATCAGCAGTAGAATAGGAGTGTTTGTGGATCACAGTGCAGGAACTCTGTCCTTCTACAGCGTCTCTGACACAATGAGCCTCATCCACACAGTCCAGACCACATTCACTCAGCCGCTCTATCCTGGGTTTTGGGTTGGTTCTGGATCATCAGTGAAACTGTGTTGATGAATCAGAATAGACTGATGAGAGATTCTACCCATAATGCTTTGAGCTGCATGATGAATCAGTAACAGTGAGATATTATGGAGTCTTCGTGACATTAATACTGCAGCTGAACTGCTGAGTGACACTGTGTTTCTGTGCTTTTCTCAACCTCTGTTTGTGTTGATGGAAATCACTCATTTAGTTAATAATATATATTATTAATATTATTATTAATAATCATGATCAATAATTGTTTTTTATTAAAAAATACTTTTAATCATATTTTTTCAATGTGTTATTTCTGTTCTATGACTGATATAAATAAAGCTTCTACCCACTTGATGAACAAAGGTGATGGGTTTTATTCCTCCTCTGTGCAGATCTTTAGAAGACATATCAAGCACCTCGTTATAGTTTCTTCTGTCATCCTAAAATCAGTTGACATAAAAATCTTAGACTTGTTATAGCACTTATATATCATTGCTCTTTTGTTGTTTTTGATTGCTTCCATTGTCCTCATTTGTAAGTTGCTTTGGATAAAATCGTCTGCTAAATGACTAAATGTAAATGTAATGTAAATGTAAATAAAAATCAGATGAATCATAAATGGAATCAAATGTTGTCCAGTGTAACCATAAAATCAGACTATTGCTTGACAAAAATAAGATTCAGGATAAGAGTCAGTTGGTAATCTAATTCAAATATAATACAAAGGTTAATAAAAATGCTCAAAGTCAAACACTGAAAAGTGACAAGTTTTTCAGAAATGAGGGCATGTCACACAATCTATCCATGTTATTTGTTACTTAGTCTCACTGATGAATTTGCACCAAAATACCATAGTAATGCCATTAAAGAATAAAAGATGAGAGACTGTTATCAAAGTAATAGCACACCTGTTGTATTTCAGCTGTGATCTGTTCTGCGCGTCTCGATAAAACATCATTCCCCGATAGATAATAGTTCTTCATTAACAGGCTGATCTCTTTCAGGAAGGACATCGTTGTTTATCAGCATTAGGATTTTGATTTGTGTGTATTTTCTTTTCTGTCTAAATCACTCAGATAATTAACCTTCCTCCTTTGTCTGATGGCTTCTATTCCTGGACCAATTATATTCAAGATCTTCACAGTTAGCCAAATGTTCAAAAACCAGCCCTTATCACGTTTTAGTTAATAAACCTGAATCTTTGGTCCTATGGCGATCTTGTTTATAGGAGCAAAGTCCCAAGAGTGGGTCGGGCTTCTCGAGACATTAACAAAGACATTTTGGGACAAATAGATGACTATTCCCTGCTCAATTTCTCTCCCCAGGAGAGGAATGAAAATCATCTACAGCATTAACATCATAGGTGAGGTCAAGCACTGTTGTTTGATGAGAAGGTCTGGTTTATTCCAGTTCATCCCAAAGGTGTTGGATGGGGTTGAGTTCAGGGCTCTGTGTTCTTCCTCACCAAACTGGTCTTTATGGACCTTGCCTTGTGCACTGGGTCACAGTCATGCTGGAATAAAATAGGGTCTTCTTCAAACTGATCCCACAAAGCTGGAAGTACAGCATTGTCCAAAATGTCTTGGTATGCTGAAGCATTAAGATTTCCATTTACTGGAAGCAAGTGTCTCAACACAACCCTTGAAAAACAGTCCCACACCATTATCCTGCCTTTACAGTTCGCACAATGTAGTCTGACAGTAGTATTAGTGTAGTAGTGTAGTAGTATTCATAGTGTGCAGTGTGTGTGTGTGTGTGTGTGTGTGTGTGTGTGTGTACAGTCATGGCCAAAAGTTTCGGCAGTGACATAAATTTTGTGTTTTGAAAGTTTGCTGCTTAAGCTGTTGTGGTGTTCATTTACATTGTTTCTAGATTATTGCGTAGAGTCATTAGATGCATTTTAAATAATTGCTAAAAGCTTCATTGGCCAAAAGTGAACTTTTCACACACACACACACACACACACACACACACACACACAAATAATAATTTCACTGTTTTGTGATCCTGACACAAAATGACCAGCTAACATTAATTGAATAGTCATATCAGCAGCACATGTGAAAGTGTAAATGAGTACAAGTCAGGTTTATCACTATCATACTAATTAGATTGTAAGAGCAGACTGATTGCTATAAAAGGAGGGAAGAAGCGCTTCCAATCATTGTGTTGTTGTTAGCAATGGTTTCTTCCAAAGAAACATGTGCAGCCATCATTGCTTTGCATCAAAATGGCCACACATGCAAGAAATTTGTTACAAAGAATATTGCACCTGAAAGAACCATTTACCGGATCATCAAGAACTTCAAGGAGAGAGGTTCGACTGCAGTGAAGAAGTCTTCAGGACATCCCAGAGTGTCCAGCAAGCTCCAGGACCATCTCCTTCTGAGGAGTCAGCTACGGCACAGGACCGTCTCCTCCAGAGGACTCAGCTACGGAACAGGACCGTCTCCTCCTGAGGACTCAGCTACGGAACAGGACCGTTTCCTCCTCAGGACTCGCTAGTACGAACAGGACCGCCTCCTCCTCAGTGACTCGGGCACGAACAGGACCGCCTCCTCCCAGGAGTGAGCCGCCACAGGGCACAGGGCCGCCTCCCAAGAGGAGTCAGCTGTGAACAGGACCATCCTCCCGAGGAATCAGATATGGAACAGGGACCGCCTAGGACCGTCTCTCAGCGACGGCACAGGACCGCCTCTCCTGATGATGAGTCAGTTACGGAACAGGACCGCCTCTCCCTGGAGGACTCAGCTACGGCACAGGACCGCCTCCCTCCCTGATGAGTCAGCTACTGAACAGGACCGCCTCTCCCTAAGGAGTCAGCCACGCAACAGGACCATCTCCTCCTGAGGAGTCAGCTACGAACAGGACCGCCTCCCCTCCTGGAGGAATCAGCTACGGCACAGGACCGTCTCCCTCCAGAGGAGTCAGCACAGGACCGCGGTCCTCCTGAGGAGTCAGCTATGGAACAGGACCGCCTCCTCCTGAGGAATCAGCCTACTGCACAGGACCGCGCTCCTCCAGAGGAATCAGTCAGCACAGGACCGCAGGTTCTCCCTGAGGAGTCAGCCACGGAACAGGACCGCCTGCCTCCTCCTGAGGAATCAGCTACGGAACAGGACAAAGTCTCCTCCTGAGGAATCAGCACGGCACAGGACCGCCTTCCTCCCAGAGGAGTCAGCACAGGACCGTGTTCTCCTGAGGAGTCAGCTACGGCACAGGACCATCTCCTCCTGAGGAGTCAGCTACGGAACAGGACCGTCTCCTCCTGAGGAATCAGCTACGGCACAGGACCGTCTCCTCCAGAGGAGTCAGCACAGGACCGCGGTCCTCCTGAGGAGTCAGCTACGGAACAGGACCGTCTCCTCCTGAGGAATCAGCTACGGCACAGGACAGTCTCCTCCAGAGAAGTCAGCTACGGCACAGGACCGTCTCCTCCAGAGGAGTCAGCACAGGACCGTGTTCTCCTGAGGAGTCAGCTATGGAACAGGACCGTCTCCTCCGTCTCCTTTTAGCTACAGAATTGTGTCTCCAGCAGTGCAGAGCTTGCTCAGGAATGGCAGCAGGTTGGTGTGAGAGCATCTGCACACACAGTAAGGCCAAGACTTTTGGACAACGTCCTGGTATCAAGAAGGGCAGCAAAGAAGTCACTTCTCTCCAAAGACAACATCAAGGACAGACTGAAATTCTGCAGGATGTACAAGGATTGGACAGCAGAAGACTGGTGCAAGGTTATTTTCTCTGATGAAGCTCCCTTCCGACTGTTTGGGACATCTGGAAAATCGATTGTTCAGAGAAGAGAAGGTGAACTCTACCATGAGTCCTGTGTTTTGCCAACAGTGAATCATCCTGAGACCATCCATGTGTGGGGTTGCTTTTCAACCAAGGGAATGGGCTCCTCATCTATTCTGCTGTCCAAAAACACTGCCAGGTATAAAGAATGATTTCAAAACGTCCTGCAAGAGCAACTTTTTCCAACGATCCATGAGCAATTTGTTAATGATCTGTGCATTTTCCAGCATGATGGAGCACCATGTCACAAAGCAAGAGTGATAAAGAAGTGGATCGAAGATCATTACATTGAAATTTTGGATCCGTGGCCAGGCAACTCACCGGATCTCAATCCCATAGAGAACCTGTGGCCCAAACCTCAAAAGGCATGCAGTGGACAAGCAGAAGCCCACAAATTCTGTGGATCAACTCTGAGAACTATTCAAGGCAAGAATGGATTAACATCAGTCAGGATTTCCATTCAGAAGCTACATCCAGCATTCCAGAGCGAACTGCAGAGGCAATGAATGACAAGGGTCAACACTGGAAATATTGAATCATATTTTTTGCCAATAAAAGCCTTTAAAACTTATGATATGCTTATAATTGTTTTTCAGTATACCATATAAACATGTGGAAAAAATAATCTACAAATACTGAAGCAGCAAACTTCAAGAAAAACACAAAATTGGCGTCACCACTGCCACTTTTAGCCATGACTGATTCACCTTTAATCCACTAGATGACTGACAAACAATGATATGTGGCATCAAATAACGCATTCCTCAGATCGAAGCTGTCATGGCTCAGTGACATACAGCTGAACAAGTACATAATCAGATATTAGCCTTGTTCTGATGGTGGATCAGATGATGTAGCTTAGGGAACAAACTGATTCTGAAGATGAAGAAAACGCTAGTTTGAAAGTATCGGATCCTGAATATGAGCCATACACTACCATGTTAGCAATTAGCTCTGAAGACGACAGCGATGATGATGGAGAAGCAGCTCAAAACAAACCCGTCCACGCTCCCACAGATGAGACAGAGTCCTTCGCAAGCAAAAATGGACTTTATCAGCTGACCCTCCTTTAAGCAGGATGAGAGGATGTAATATTTGTCACACCAAAGAAGGGCCTTGCAGCAAGGCAAAACTGGTTCTGACTGAAAGTGATGCACTCTCATGTTTCATTGATGATGATAATTTGCTGTCACGTGACTGAGAAAATACTAAGCAGTATGCAAGTATTTATTTTGTTTTGAAAATTTTGTAGGAAAGACAATTGTTTGATTCTTTTGTCATAAAACCAAATGTTAAATTCGAAAGACATTATAATAAATAAATCTAATGCACACAGACTGAAGTAGTTTAAGCCTTTGGTTCTTTGTACCAGTGATGATTTTGGTCACATTTAACAGTAAAAACCCACCACTCCCCAACAATTAGGAATAATTCATAAGACCAAAAAAAAAAAAAAAAATTGGTGAATTCATATTGGCCTTCTGGAAAGTATGTTTATTTACTGTACATGTACACTCAATACTTGGTAGGGGCTCCCTTTTGCTTTAATTACTGCCTCTAATTCGGCATGGCATGGTGGATCTGCCTGTGGCACTGTTGAGGTGTATATAGAAGTCCAGGGCCCTGTCCCAAATGGAGCACTTCATGTGGACTTTCGGTCTTGTGGACTTAAATTCACATGTCTCGGAGCCCACAAGTCCCAGAGAGGTCAGCCCCATTCAGCATTTTTAACGCCTTGAAGTGTGCTCAGCAGCGCCCCTTTGTACCCTTGAAGGGGAAGTTCTTCCGCAAAGCCCGTATAGATGCAGGCCCGCATTAATTTTAACTACTCCAGGAATCCTTGCTAAATGCCAATCAGACAACGGATGGGGAGTGGAGATTTCTCACTAAGAGCAATTGATGACATGGCTGAGTAGAAAAATATTTAAGTGTAGGTAATATCATTACGTGTTTTTATGACCTAGGTGTACATTTTACCAGTTGTTACCTACAGTTTATACTAAAACATTATGGTCATCGACCAGTGGTTGATATCTCTTTCAAACATAATAATAGCGATTGAATAATAATACTATGGCATTATGATTCAATAAATAAATAGAAACTGGAATGTCATCAGGGCTTTTACTGAGTCATAAGTATGTAAACCTAGTATTTATATTTAAGCCTGTAAATTCATCTGAAACTCACGCATAATGTTTATTATGTGTTAAAACTGTAATCTTAGTTCAAATGGAACATAGGCAGCATATTTCCCGAACCTGCAGCTCCTGTCAAAAAACAAACTCAGACCAAGTATTTCTGGCATGACGATCTAGTTCGTCCCAAAAATACCTCTCTCACGCTACTGGACTCACGCCAAGGGCCCTATAGGTCTGCACTACATGACGTCACCAAAGCGTGGACTCTGAGGAAGTCCACAAGTCCGGAGTGTGCCATTTGGGACAGGGCACAGGTTTCTTTGACAGTGGCCTTCAGCTCATCTGCATTTTTTGGTCTCTTGTTTCTCATTTTCCTCTTGACAATAGCCCATAGATTCTCTCTGGGGTTCAGGTCTGGTGAGTTTGCTGGCCAGTCAAGCACACCAACACCATGTTCATTTAACCAACTTCTTTTGGTGCTTTTTGGCAGTGTGGGCAGGTGCCAAATCCTGCTGGAAAAATGAAATCAGCATCTTCAAAAAGCTGGTCAGCAGAAGGAAGCATGAAGTGCTCCAAAATTTCTTGGTAAACGGGGTGCAGTGGACTTTGGTTTTGGTAAAAACACAATGGACCAACACCAGCAGATGACATTGCATGCCAAATCATCACAGACTGTGGAAACTTAACACTGGACTTCAAGCAACTTGGGCTATGAGCTTCCACCCTTCCTCCAGACTCTAGGACCTTGGTTCCCAAAATGAAATACAAAACTTGCTCCTCATCTGAAAAGAGGACTTTGGACCACTGGGCAACAGTCCAGTTCTTCTTCTCCTTAGCCCAGGTAAGACGCTTCGCTGTCTGGTGGTTCAGAGTGGCTTACCAAGAGGAATACCACAACTGTAGCCAAATTCCTTGACACGTCTGTGTGTGGTGGCTCTTGATGCCTTGACCCCAGCCTCAGTCCATTCCCTTTTGGTAGTTCACTCAAATTCTTGAATCGATTTTTGCTTGACAATCCTCATAAGGCTGTGGTTCTCTCGGTTGGTTGTGCATCTTTTCTTCCACCCTTTTCCTTCCACTCAACTTTCTGTTAACATGCTTGGATACAGCACTCTGTGAACAGCCAGCTTCTTTGGCAATGAATGCTTGTGGTTTACCCTCCTTGTGAAGGGTGTGTCAATGATTGTCTTCTGACAACTGTCAGATCTGTCAGTCTTCCCATGATTGTGTAGCCTAGTGAACCAAACTGAGAGAGACCATTTTTGAAGGCTCAGGAAACCTTTTGCAGGTTGATTAGCTGACGGCATGTCAATTAGCTGTTTTGCATGTGAGATATATGGTGATTTTGTTCAGATAGTGAATTGGTGGATTTTTTTGTCTAAATGAGCCAAAATCATCACAATTAAAAAGAACCAAAGAATTAAACTACTTCAGTCTGTGTGCACTGAATTTATTTAATACATCAGTTTTTGTAATCAGCTATTTTTTCAGGCAAGATTCAAAAGGTCAGAAAAAGTATTGTGCACAATAACTCAACAAAAACATCATACAATTTTAGGAAAATATTCATTCAAAAAATAAAAATCAGTACATAAATGTACATATAAGGGCACACATATGTAAACAGCGTCTCAACACTCCGCAGGTGCAAAATGTGTAAGGACGGTGCCAGCAAAAACCTAAAGAGCCAACAGGACTAAAGCATAGAAGACATACATGACCCGCATGTGTTCAACCCATTTTTGAGCCACAACAAGACACATTTCTGTCAGATTGTCAGGAGCCACTTGAGAAAAGAACATGACAAATAACAAATAAAAAGAAAACTTAAATACAGCATATTTTTTTAGTGTGTGTGTGTAAAAGCCGTGGGTGTGTGCATGAGTGAGTGCAGCTGGGTGAGAAAGAGAGAGAGGGCTTTACTTTAGTCAAGCAATAATTATACAGAATTAATCTCTATACAAATTCCACAGCTGTACAATTTTCACACCCTATACCAAATTTACCCCTATACAATAGCCTACCATCTGGAATGAAGGAGCAAACATTTCAGTGTAAGAGTAAAAAATGACATAACATTATTTAATATTTATACTGTCTCTTTGACCGCATTATGATAAAAACCATTGCAGCATAAAAACTGATCACTTTTTTTCATCTGAAAGTATTATTTATGTGTTGTTTTTTGTTAGTTCCATATCACTTCGCGATATGTAAAACTGTAATAACGGAAATTGGTGACTACAAAAACAACAACATGACAGACGATTTCTGCGCAATACACATGACATTTCTCACTAGCTGCAGGTAATAACAGCGCTGTTTAGAGACGCTGCTGCAGTCTAATTCACACATAGCTCTCTCTCTCTCTCTGTGTGTGTGTGTGTGTGTGTGTGTGTGTCTCTGTTCCTCTCGCTTCTTTCTAATAACTTAATTAATAACTGCATTATAATACTATCAACGGCTCGCTTCCATAACAGCTTTAAAATGACATTGTGAAACCAGCAAAAGAAGCTGCTGGATGAGATGCGGAAGAAATAGTCCCACCACAATACG
>NC_056617.1:12405525-12406851 GCF_018340385.1 Cyprinus carpio | reverse complement strand
AGGGCATGACAAAACTTCTCCAGGCCCCAAAAATACCCTTAGACTCCAGAGGGTTAAAGTGATGCACTCTCATGTTTCATTGATGATGATAATTTGCACAAGGTGACTGAAAATACTAAGCAGTATGCAAGAATGTACAGGTGCATCTCAATAAATTAGAATGTCATAGAAAAGTTCATTTATTTCAGTAATTCAACTCAAATTGAGAAACTTGTATAATAAATAAATTCAATGCACACAGACTGAAGTAGTTTAAGCCTTTGCTTCTTTTAATTGTGATGATTTTGGCTCACATTTAACAAAAACCCACCAATTTCAACAAATTAGAATAATTCATAAGACCAAAAAAAAAAAAAAATTAGTGAATTGTTGGCCTTCTGGAAAGTATGTTTATTTACTGTACATGTACTCAATACTTGGTAGGGGCTCCTTTTGCTTTAATTACTGCCTCAATTCGGCGTGGCATGGAGGTGATCAGTTTGTGGCACTGCTGAGGTGGTATAGAAGTTGCGGCCCTGTCCCCCAAATGGCGTGCCACTTCATGTGGACTTTCGGTCTTGTGGACTTAAATTGCGCATCCTCGCCGATCTACAAGTCCGTAGGCCGTCCCATTCAGCATTTAACGCTCTGAAATTGCTCAGCAGCGCCCCTTTGTACCCTTGAAGCGGTCTTCCGCAAAGCCTGCATAAGATGCAGGCTCACTACTACTAACTACCAGGAATCCTTGCAGAAATGCCAATCAGACAACGGATGGGAGGAGATTTCCTTGCTCAAGCAGCAATTGATGACATGGCTGAGAAGAAAATATTTAAGTGGCGGAAGGTATACATTCATTTATGACTTAGATGTACATTTTACTCAGTTGTTACCTACAGTTCATACAAAACATTATAGAAGTCATCGACCAGTGGTTAATACATTCAAACATAATAATAGCGCCAGTTGAATAATAATGATCGCATTATGATTCATTAAACAATAGAAACTGAAATGTCAGGGGCTTTACTGAGTCATATGTAAACTTAGCATATATATCTCTGCAACCTGGCAAGCCATCTCACAAACACACACATGGTAAATGTTAAAAATTGTAACATGAAAACAACAACAACAATAGGCAGCATATTCCCTCGAACCTACAGCTCCTGTCTTGTAAAAACAACCAGACCATGATTTCCTCGGGCGTAGATCGCATCGAAGTTGTCCCAGAAATACTCTAATGCTCTGGACTTGGCGCTTAAGGGCCCTATAGGTCTGCACTTCATGACGCCACTCAAAGTGGACTTGAGGAAGTCCACAAGTCCGGAGTGTGCCATTTGGGACAGG
>NC_056617.1:12403756-12405386 GCF_018340385.1 Cyprinus carpio | reverse complement strand
CAGTCAGGTGCCAAATCCTGCTGGAAAATGAAATCAGTATCTTCAAAAAGCTGGTCAGCAGAAAGAAGCATGAAGTGCTCCAAAATTTCTTGGTAAACGGGTCCAGTGACTTTGGTTTTTAAAAAACACAATGGACCAACACCAGCAGATGACATTGCATGCCAAATCATCACAGACTGTGTAAACTTAACACTGGACTTCAAGTAACTTGGGCTATGAGCTTCTCCACCCTTCCTTCTGACTCTAGGACCTTGGTTCCCAAATGAAATACAAAACTTGCTCTCATCTGAAAAGAGGACTTTGGATCATTGTGCTGTATTTGAGTTCTTCTTCTCCTTAGCCCAGGTAAGACGCCTCTGACGTTGTCTGTGGTTCAGGAGTGGCTTACCAAGAGGAATACGACAACTGTAGCTAAATTCCTTGACACGTCTGTGGTGGCTCTTGATGCCTTAATCCCAGCCTCAGTCCATTCCTTGCGAAGTTCACTCAAATTCTTGAATCGATTTTGCTTGACAATCCTCAAAAGGCTGTGGTTCTCTCGGTTGGTTGTGCATCTTTTTCTTCCACAATTTTTCCTTCCACTCAACTTTCTGTTAACATGCTTGGATACAGCAATCTGTGAACAGCCAGCTTCTTTGGCAATGAATGTTTGTGGCTTACCCTCCTTGTGAAGGGTGTCAATGATTGTCTTCTGGACAACTGTCAGTCTTCCCCATGATTGTGTAGCCTAGTGAACCAAACTGAGAGACCATTTTGAAGGCCCAGGAAACCTTTGCAGGTGTTTTGAGTTGATTAGCTGATTGGCATGTCAAAATATTCTAATTTGTTGAGATTGAATTGGTGGATTTTTGTTCAATGTGAGCCAAAATCATCACAATTAAAAGAACCAAAGAATTAAACTACTTCAGTCTGTGTGCACTGAATTTATTTAATACACGAGTTTCACAATTTTAGTTTAATTACTGAAATAAATTAACTTTTCCACGACATTCTAATTTATTGAGATGCACCTGTATATTAATACACGAGTTTCACAATTTTAGTTATGGAAACGAGTTGAAGAAACTGTGATAGGAGTCCTCTATCTGAGTCTCTGTGAGAGGCCAATATTCAAAGCTGCATTCAGCATCAGTAGGTTTGCCCAATGCCCAAAAAACCTGGCAAGTACGGAATGAAACTGTTTCTAATGTGTGATGTTGCTAGAGCATACACATTCAATGGTCGACCATAGACTGGGTGTGAAGGTGATCAGCAGTGCACTGGATTGGCAGAGAGTATAGTAAAGAAATTGGTAGAGCCAGTTCAGAACTCTGGAGTACATGTCACAACTGGTTTATAACTGCAAAACTCACTGCTGATTTGCTCTGCAAATGCATTACCAGAAGTTCTGCCTTCGTTTCATGTCTGCAAGACGAGACCTGTAGGATCAAGCCTGTTCGGTTTTTTGATAAAAGTAAGCCATGGTGTCCCATGTGCCCAAAAAGAACAAGGCCATTGTGCTTTTATCCAGTATGCACAACAAAAAAGAGATCGATGAGGTGTCTGGGAAGCCTGTGATGATTCTAGACCTGTGGTTTCCAAACCTGTCCTGGAGGCCCCCCTGCCCTGCACCTTTTGTATGTCTCCCTTA
>NC_056617.1:12403505-12403585 GCF_018340385.1 Cyprinus carpio | reverse complement strand
TTAACTACTACTAGTAATAACATAGAAAAACATGACTTTTTAGTGTTAGTTTTAGTCTTTTTTGTAATTTGGGTTATTTT
>NC_056617.1:12402943-12403061 GCF_018340385.1 Cyprinus carpio | reverse complement strand
ATGTGTTCAACCCATTTTTGAGCCACAACAAGACATTTCTGTCAGATTGTCAGGGAGCTTAATTTGAGAAAAGAACATGACAAATAACAAATAAAAAGAAAACTTTAAATACAGCATA
>NC_056617.1:12402421-12402620 GCF_018340385.1 Cyprinus carpio | reverse complement strand
GCGTGACATTATTTTCTGGGAAAAGCATGGCGAACGTAGTTCCAGGCAGCTCTCTTGACCGCATTATGATAAACCATTGCAGCATAAAAAACTGATCACTTTTTTCATCTGAAAGTAATATTTATGTTGTTTTGTTAGTTCCATATCACTTCGCATAGTAAAACTGTAATAACGGAAATTACAGGACTAACAAAAACAA